>NC_031678.1:2678736-2723587 GCF_000149555.1 Fusarium verticillioides 7600 | reverse complement strand
ATGCTCCACTGATGGATGTGGGATCCAGGGATGATGCAAGGGACAGGACATGGCGGCTGGGCTAACGGTTTTCTAGAGTGTGACGGCATTGCGGTATTCCCGAGACTGAGGATATTTGGCTTGACGATATGCTTATTTATTTTAAGGGAACCTATACATGCTATTGTAGAAAAGGTATTTGCTGTTTGAGATGAGATCTAGATCATGAGATTGTCAAAACTAAACGTGAAACCGCTTTGGATATCTCGTTTGCGTATCTCAGCCTCTTCGGAGAGAAAAAAGTCAGGGTCCTTGTCGGCTTCAGCTGGTCCTGACTTGCCCAAGAAGGATAGCTTCGTAAGATCAATCTTGATAACTCGAATCTTTGTTCCAATAACACTTGGTACAAAGAACCTAGTTTCTATTGACGCTATGCATGTCAGCTTATGTCCGATCCCTTGTATGAACCGTAATGCGTGCCAACCATTCTCAGCTGTTTGATATTTTGCCGCCACGCTGCAAATCTGCTATCGATACCTTACGAACACAACGACTTCTCTGAGGCGTGTCAGTGGCAAAAACGGCGATAACGACAATCATCATTTGTGAGCACCATACAAAAAGCAATGGAAAATAAGCGCTGACACTATCTTTTGACTAGAATTACCGCCAAGTTTGCATTGCATTGGCCTCATCAGTTCTACACAACACCCTCACATGAAAGAAGTTTGCTTACCCTGGAGCTCGTGCATGGCCCGTGCATTAGCCTTACAGCTCAGAATAAGCACCTTGATCCCATTCTAGAAACATTCAGGCAACCTTCTTTCAACACCACCACCCAAAATGTCCGAATACTGGAAATCCACACCCAAATACTGGTGCAAGCACTGCGAGACCTATGTTCGCGACACAAAACTCGAGCGCCAAAACCATGAATCTACTGCCAAACATCAAGGCGCACTGAAGCGCTTCCTCCGCGATCTGCATCGTAACCACGAGCGAGAAGAACGCGAAAAAGACCGCGCCAAGCGGGAAGTCGAACGTCTCAATGGAGTTGTTGGAGCTTCATCTGCAGCGGCAGGTCCATCGTCAAGACCTGCGCCGCGTGCGCAACAGAGCGCACCGACGGAGGCTTCATTAAAGAAACAAAGGGAACAACTTGCTGCGATGGGTGTCGCGATGCCGAGTGACTTCCGACCCGAGATGGCTATGCCTGGCGAGTGGACAGTTACGAATACGAGGATTATCGAGGCGAAGACAGAAGAAGACGAAGAAGCAAAGGTGGAAGCCAGAGCCAACGGTGTACGGAAGCGTGAAGCAACGGAGGATGAGGAGGAAGAGGAAAACGCCGTGCGCGGACTGTTCAAGAAGCCTAGACGATGGGGACGAGACTCAAAAGCTATGCCACAACAAGAAGACCAGGAACTTGATGCGCTATTAAGCGGGTCGACGTTTACACCTAGGACTATGAAGGAGGAAACAGAGGATACGACGGATGTTAAGAAGGAGGAGGATGCAACGCCGGATACAGCCGTGAAGACAGAAGACGCGACAGAAGTCAAGACGGAGGATAACACAGACGTCAAGACAGAAGCACCTGCTGAGCCTCTGATAAAGCCAGAGCCAGAGGAGGCTGAGTCGGGTGTACAGACTGTGGTGTTCAAGAAGAGAAAGCCCAAGGGCATTCGACAAAAGTGATGAGATTGTCGCTGTGTACTATACAACTACTTACATTGCTGGAGCATATAATGATACCAACTATACGAATAATGAATGACATTCACCATATCCCACCTCTACCGACATCCTCAAAAGTCAAAACGATATGCCGTGGATCAGTTTGGTAATTCGGCATTTGGGCCAATGTCCATATCTGTATATCCCGTCGGAGTTAAAAGTCTAAGAGCGAAAAATGAAGCCCAATGGGGATAGCTTCAAACCCATCCACAACAAGACTCCTCTCGCAGACCCAGATATCCCACGTTTCACCAATTAGCACGGAGACGTTGCTTAGAAAGCACATCGGAACTGTTCACGCAACGGCCAATGTTTGTGGGGTAACATCGGCATCTCGGCCTCGATTAATTGCGTCACACGGGTCCGCTTCAAAGAGGATATAAACTCGGCCAAGCTACCTCCGAGAAATTTCCCCTCCATTCTACAATTCCGCAGAGAAACACACAGACAAATCACTATCACAATGGCTTCTAACCAACCTGCCAAGTGCTGCACTGAGGGCGTTCGCCATGAGTAAGTCTACCCCGACGAAGGCATTCGCACAATTTTATATATCTAATGCTTCGTTTGTAGAGGCGAGCCCACCGGCAAGATGATCAAGCTCGATAGCGGTCTCGACGCCTACATCGCGACAGCCCCCGCGGATAAGGCGCACAAGGGAACCGGAATTGTGTACATTGCCGATATCTTCGGAATCTGGACCAATAGCAAGTTGATAGCTGATCAGTTCGCCGCCAACGGGTACACCACTATCATTCCCGATATCTTCAACGGCGATGTTATGCCTCTGCCCATGCCTGAGGGTCTTGATATCATGAGCTGGATCACAAAGGGTGCCAAGGGCGATAACCCTCATACTCCCGCTCAGATCGATCCCATTATCGCTGAGTCTATCAAGACGCTCAAGGCGCAGGGTGCTACTAAGATTGGAGCTGTCGGGTACTGCTTCGGCGCCAAGGTATGTCCTTCAACCTCGACTCACAAGCACATCGCTAACAGTCTCAGTACGTTATCCGCAACTACAAGGCTGGCATCGACGTCGGTTACGTCGCTCACCCCTCTTTCGTCGAGGATGAAGAGCTCAAGGCCATCACCGGCCCCCTCTCCATTGCTGCTGCTCAGACCGACAGCATCTTCCCCACTGAAAAGCGTCACCAATCGGAAGAGATTTTGATTGGCACTGGCTTGCCCTTCCAGATCAACCTGTTCTCTCACGTGGAGCATGGATTTGCTGTGCGCGCTGATCTGAGCGACAAGAGGAAGAAGTTTGCCAAGGAGCAGGCTTTCTTCCAGGCCGTGCAGTGGTTTGATGAGTACCTTCTCTAGATGAGTTAATGATATAAAGATACTTAATAGAGGTTCAAGCATGTAAATGGTGTATGGCATGCACGGTGAAACCTTGTCTTGGACTGAAGCGAAACCCTGTGACGGCAGAGGATCTAGACTTGCAGACTCTAAACAAGAGGGAATAGTGAGTATTGCATAGAGTCAAGATACGTCGTGAGTCATGTAGTTTTTGGTGATATCGGTCCTACAATTACTATTTGTTCTACCCGTCTTGGCTTTCACCAAGTCAGATTCGCGATGCTCTTCCCGCCACGGTATCCAGATCTACGGATCCATTCTCATCTCAAGCCACTGACACAACCCCTGCATGAACCCCCACTGCCCCAAAGTTTCAGTGTCTTCAGAGCACGCTCTCCCGCTCAGGGGAACCTTCGGTGCCAACTCCACTGTGGCGCACCCACTGTCGAGTAACCTAATGGAACCGGTTCACTCCTGTCAAGGCTCAGTTCAGCTGCGTCTTGTCTCATGGTGATTCAATTGCTGACAATCCCCTTTCCCGCTGCAACGTCTCTTCTTTTCACCTCACGCTACAAACCTCCAACTCACCGACCTTCGTTACAATAACTCGGGAGGGAAAAACATGCTTCGAGAGTCTCAGCCTTGGTGATGGCCGCCTCCGTCGATTCCATCAATTCTCATCATCTCCCACCGCTTCTATCTCCGTCCTCGACTCCTCCCCCGTCATGCGCCGACACGATAAACGACAAACTCCCCACGATTCCTTCCGACGAAGACCACTCTTCTGAAGAAGGTTCCCACAGAAGTAGCATCGTGCGTCGCGTCGAGTCCAACTCGTCTATATCCGAACCAGCGGTCGAGGATGACGAGGTTCAAGAACAAGGACCCGCGGAGGAGACTCTAGACAAAGAGAAGGACCAGGATGACAGCACTGCTGTACCCTCTGGCAGGGCCAGTCGCAGCAGTACGATAAGCAATACCACGAACCCTAATGTTCGACGTCTCTCCGCGACTGAGATGCAGCGCCTCACAAACTCTCCTGAGTCGTTGCCTGTGGCCCCCGCGCCAGAACGGAGGTCAATTGACCAAGAATCTACAACGCATCTTCTCGACCAGCGCGAGGCTATACGACAGCCTACGATGCGCCTCGATGATGTACCTCCTCCTGCGCAGCAAAACGGTGCCTCTGTAGAAGCTCGTCCTGGCTTGACTTCTGCTCTGCGGACTGCGAGAGATATTCAGATGGATATATACCGACGCCCATCACCCGGAGCGAGAACTCTATCTACGCCTCCTACGAGCCGTGTCACAGCTGGCGATTCAAGTGGAACATCGTCGCCGAGACGATACTCTTCCTTCAACTTAACCGGACGACCTACGTCTCTGCATCTCAACCTCGATGGTGCAGGCGGAACATCTCCTATTCTCGGCGCCCGGTCAACACCTGCGACAGCTATACCTCTTCAAACAGACTCAGCCGGCCTTCGACCACCGTCACCTATTCCACCGATCATTCCTCTCCCACCTATGTCGTTACCTACACATCTACAGCTCGAACTGGCGGCTCAAAGACCTAGTCCGTTGTACATCCACCAGTCCCACGCCTACGATATTCCCTACGAATCCAATGCCGTCAAATTCGAGCGTCTTAAAAATGTTATCCTCCTACCGCCCCATCTCGAAATGACGCTCAACTTTGGAGCTCTAGCATGTCTCGATGCTTGGCTTTGGAATTTCACCATTCTTCCCATGCGCTTTGTCCAAGCTGTCAGCATGCTAGTTCGTTGGTGGGGCTATGTCATCCTCAAAGAAGTTCGATGGCTTCTCGGCTTCGTGTGGTATGGCCTTGGACGACTCTGGCGAAGAGGTAGGACCTCGCGAGCCGATGAGACCTCTGATGAAGGAAGATCACGCAGCGAGAGTCGTCCTCGAGGTCGTTCGAATGATGAGAACGGGACTCATGATTTTAAGGCAAATGGGAATGGAAACGGTCACTTCAAGCCTTTGCAGTCTCGATCTCAACCCGAGTCTGGAGCATTTCGTCATAAGAGGACGAAATCCATGCCTTCGAATCTCTCGGCCTTTCACAAAGCTGATCTTCTCCAAGGCGCTGTCATAATATGCAGTTCCATGGCCCTGATGACTCTTGACGCAAGCCGCATGTATCACTTCATTCGAGCCCAATCCGCCATCAAACTCTACGTCATCTACAATATTCTTGAAGTCGGTGATCGTCTTCTTTCAGCTCTGGGGCAGGATATTCTGGAGTGTCTCTTCAGCACGGAAACGCTCTCACGTAATGCGTCTGGTCGTTCCAAAGTCCTTCTCCCGCTGGGCATGTTTATGCTTGCTCTTGTATACTGCTGTCTTCACTCGATTGCACTGTACTATCAGGTCATCACCCTCAACGTTGCCGTCAATTCATACTCCAACGCCCTATTGACTCTTCTTCTCTCGAACCAATTCGTCGAGATCAAGTCAACTGTCTTCAAGCGCTTCGAGAAGGACAACCTCTTCCAGCTCACCTGCGCCGACATCGTTGAGCGGTTCCAGCTTTGGATCATGCTCTTCATCATCGGGATGCGTAACGTTGTCGAGGTTGGCGGCCTCAGTGTCCCGGGTGCCGGCTCAGAGTCATATGACGAGACATCTGTACCTCATCACAGCCCCTCTATCCTACCACACAGCTTTACTGTACTACCCTCGTGGCTCATGTCAGGCGAAGTTCTGTCCCCCTTCTTCATTGTCATTGGTAGTGAGATGCTTGTCGATACCATTAAACACGCCTATGTGACGAAGTTTAACAACATCAAACCAGCTTTCTACAGCCGTATTCTTGATATCCTGTGTAAAGATTACTATACCAACGTAAGTCATCCTCAACCCTTATCGTGTTACAACTAACGCCCCTAGGCTTTCATGACTCCCTCTTTGACCAAGCGTCTTGGGCTCGCTGTCATACCCCTGTCCTGTCTCTTTATTCGCGCCTCCGTTCAAACCTACCACATGCTTCTATCGACCCATCTACCTATGCCTATGCCCATGCCCATCCCCCAATCAACGCAAACATCCCTATCCGAAGAATCAGCCACGCCTTCATCACCCGCTATGATAGCCGCCCTCAACCGCTTCGACTCTCTTATTCGCGACTCACTCGGCCGCGCAACATACGGCTATCCATACGGCTCACCCCTCAACTCTCGGCCCTGGTACTCCTGGACATCCGACGACTTCATCGCCGCCATTACCATGGTCGTTGTCTTTTTCATCGCCTTCCTCGTCCTACTCATTCTCAAACTCCTTCTAGGCATGATCCTTCTCAAGTACTCCCGCAACAGATACACAAAGATGAAGCGTGCAGAACACCAGGGCCGTGCTCCTGAATCTTTTGATACACCCGGCGGACGAAGAGTTGGTGGTTTTGGCCAGGTTGAGGTTGGAGAGGAGAGACAGCGATGGATCCATGCTGATAGGAACGAGGGACTGAAAGGTGGTAAAGGACCGGGTAAGAGGGTAGAGAAGACGGAGAAGAAGAAGGACGATTTTGAGAAGGTGATGAGGTATGAGATGGTTGCCAAAAGGATTTGGTAATTCCATTGTTCAGTAGCATTTTACGGCGTTTACTTTCGAATTACATGATCAAGTTTGAAGATAACAATTCTCCATCTCCCTTTCAAGACATACACATGTGCACCTGTAAAACAGTATGAAGGAAACAAATGTCCATATGGAAAGGTATCTTTCTAATCCTAGGTATCAAAAGTCCTCTATCCTCGAAGCCATTAAAGCTTCATCGTGAAATCCCAGCGCTTGCCATCCCTGTTTTTCCTTTTCCCATCCTATTCCATGCCCTTATAGACCCATGCAGCTCCTTTGCATGGTGGCACTACGTTATACTCTATCAACGCATCGTAGTCTAGTGCGTGCTTTTTCTTCATCAAATCATATCGCAATTCGTCACTTTTATATAATCCACTAAACCGAAAATTCGTCAAGTCGTGATGTTTGTCCGTTTACTGAATACCGGCAAGCTTGAGCAGGCCGGGGTTGTTGGCCAGGAGGTCAGGCTTAGCCTTGTACAGGTTTTGAACGGTGTGCTGGAGAATCTCCCGAGTCTCAGGCTCGAGCTGCTCCTCAGGAGGGCTGAGGACCTTCTCGAACACATTGATAAGCTGGGGAGTAAGCTGCTCAACAGTGGGGTTGGACTGCTGGTAGAGCTTGAAGATGTTGTCGTAGATAGGAGCGTTCTCCTCGTAGTCCTCCTGGAGGGGAAGGACATTGACAACGGCGGGAAGGGCCTGAGCAACGAATTCGTTGTTGGGGTTCTTGGTCATCATACGAGAAACTGCACCGGCAACGTTGTCGGTCATGCGCATCTCGTTGACAGTCAGGAGAGGCTCAAGCTTCTCCCAAAGAAGAGGGTACATGGGGAAAGTCTTGCCGGTGTCGGCAGAGTTGAGGACAACGAGGCCAATGGCGTAAGCAGCGTTAGACTTAGCCAGAGGGTCGGGGTCTGTGAGGCGGCGGACAAGAGCTTGACCAAGAGACTCAGTGAAGGGAGTGATGGCCTCGCCAGTGTACTTGGTAATCTCGGCGATGGTGCCAACAGCGGTGGATCGGTGAAGGTCCTCGCTGGAGCTGGCAAGTCGGAGAATAGGCTTCTCGAAGATCTTCCAGAGCTCACCGAAGTTGTTGCCAAGAGCAGCAGCCAGGCCGACAACAACGTCAAGAGCAGTGTCAATGACGAGCCAGTCGTACTCGGAAGAGCCAGCATCAACCTCCTGCTCCTCCTCCTCGTCGCCAAGATCCTGCTGGCAAGGGTGAGATCGGGTAATGATAAGACCAACGACCGAGACCATCTCCTGGAGGAGACCATCCTTGGAAGCAAGAAGAGCAGGACCGCAAGCCTTGAGGGTGGCAGCGACGTTGCGGTTGATGTCGGTAACGACGGAACTATTTGACTGTTAGTAACGATTCAAGACCAGAATGCAAGAAACAAGAAATAACAGTGCCATGAATCAGAAGTAGATTAGACGTTTTCTCAGCAACCGCATTTTGCGTCTGAGTGAGCTGGGTATAACGCAAGGTATTCATCATATTGGCAGAAACAGAAAAGACAATGGGGTAAACTAACCGTTCGCTGTCGTCAGACCAGATGGTCATAGTGGCCTTCTCAAGAGCCTGTCCCATGCTGATGAGCGAGGTAGGGGGAGTGTACTTGGGGGGAAGACCAGCCTCCCACTTGACACCAGCGCTCTCCTCCCAGACCTGGAAGACACGGGCATAGGTGCGCCAGAGGGTGGAGATGGCGGTCTTTCGGCATCCCTCGTATGTGTGCTCGGTGAAGGGAGAAACCTTCTCGATGGTCTGCTCGACGTATGTCTCGAGGTTGGAGCTGTTGCAAGAGTTGGAGATGACATCACCAAGGACGTCAAGGGCAATTTCCTGCTCAAGAGCGACAGCAGTCACGGCACCGAGATCCTCGAGGTCCTCGATATCATCCCAGTCCTCGTCACCACCAGCGGCGATGGTCATATCATCCTGAGTCTCAGGAGTCTTGACCTTGACACGCTTACCGCCAATGACGATGGCACCGTCACCAAGCTGGCTAGCGTCAACACCAGGAAGCTCGATTTCCTCCTCCTCGAGCTCCAGAGAAGAGAAGAGACCCTTGAAGACACCAGGAAGGAAGTGGTCGAACTGCTCGTGGTAGACCTTGGACAAGTTGGACCACAGGATGAAACTGGTCTCCTTAAGGCGGGGGTTGTCAAGACCGAGAGCCTCCTCACTAGCAGACATGAGATCCATGACATAGGGCTGGAAAGACTCGGAGCCGACGGCCATAGCGATGCGGCCCAAGCTGTCACAGGTGGAGCTTCGGAGGTCAAGAGACTCCTCACCCTCCTTGATAGAGACGAACTTGCCAAGAGAAGACATAACATCCTTGAAGTAAGGCTCAAAACCCTTCTCCATGGAAGAAGCGATAGCACCAATAGCAGAAGCAGCAGCAGCCTTGACGCCAAAGTCCTCGTGATCGAGGAGACGGACCATAGGACCAATCAGGTTGGGACCATACTGGGCCATGATCTTGGTGTCAATGCCGTCACCAAAGGTATCAAGGGCACCGCAAGCGCAGCGGATGATGCTAACATTCTTCTTGTCGGAGACACCCTGAGAGGCAGCCTCGAGGTTCTTGAGAACGGAAGCGATGATCTGCTCGTGGTGAGAAGACATCTCGTCGGCCATCTCCTCAGCGAGGTGGATCAGACCAACAAGAGAGGCATGTCGGACCTGAGTCTCGGAGTCCTCGAGAAGAGAGATGACGGTAGGGAGAAGAGGCTGGAGTTGAGTAGAGATGAAGTCAGGAGCACCCTCAGCAGCGTTACCGAGAGCGAGCATAGCCGCCATACGGAACTTAGGATCGTTGTTGGTAGCGAAGTGGGGGAATTGCTCAAGGAGAGGAACAATAGCCTGCCGGGGAGGGAGCTCGTTGGACAGGGTGTCGATGAGGCTGATGGCGGTACGGGCAGGAGAAATGTCCTCCTCGTCATCATCGGCATCGAGCTCGGTAACAATGTGCATGGCCTTGACCATGAGCTCAGCGGCCATGTCCTTCATGCCCTGAATCTTCATGCGTCGGTAGCGGACACACTGAATGAGGAAAGCAAGAGCCTGAGATCGGGCGTCCTCCTCAGCGTTGACGTTGCCACCAAGCTCAATCATGAAGGTAAGGAGGTCACGGAGGTGAAGGGCAAGGAGGGAAGAGTCGTAAGCAATGAAAGAGTGGAAGACCTCGAAAACGATCTTGTAGCTCTCCTCATCTTCAGCCTCGACGGCAGCCTTGAGAATGTTGACCAGGCTAGGAACAAAGTTCTGGATGGCCTTGAGAGACTCGGGGTCCTCCTCAGGCTCGACAATCATGAGGATAGCACCAATCGCACGGACGATGTTGATGCGGACCTCCTTGCTCTGAGGGTCCTCAATGCGGGCCTGGAAGAGCTTGAGAAGTTCATGTGTGTGGTCGGCGAAGTGGGTAGGGTCCTCCTCGAGGATAGCGTAGAGGAGGAATGAACCAACCTCACGGGCAACAACATTATCGTTGTTGGTGAGAGGAAGGAGGTGCTTGAGGAACTCCTCACCCTCACCGTTCTCCATATCAGCGCTGACAATGCCGGCGATAAGACGGGCGAGGGAATGGCGGACACCAGCGGAGGACTCCTTGAGGACACCCTCAAGAAGGTGGTTACGGGCGAGCTGTCGCTGGTCCTGGGCGGTCTTCTCCCAGAACTTAGGGATCAGACGAAGGGCCTGGACCGAGGCGAGCTGTCGGACACCGGCATCTCCATGTGTGAGGGAGATCTCGACGAGGGCGAGCAGCGACTCGGGTTGTGTGTAGAAGTTCTTCTGGAGCTCGGCGGTAACGGCCTTGACCTGCTCTGTGTTGGCTTGAGAGAGAAAAATGTTAGTTTTGATGCTTGGATAGCGAGGCAACAGGTAGCAGCAAAAGAAAGCAGAGCTTGCCAGCTGTTTATCGTTGACGTAGATGATAGAACTTACGGACTTGACTCCCTTCAAGGAGCTGAGCAAGCTTCCCCTTATCCATGATGATTTCTTTGTCGAAGCTTGAACGACAGAGAAAAAAAGAGAAAGAGAAAGGAAGGGAAAAAGAAAAAGAACCCGAAGGTTTATAGTAGTGAAGAAAAGGAAAGAAAAGAGTCGCGAGAGACCCGCGCCGAAAATTTTAAATTATTTGGGGTCCCCTCGAGTCGAGTCGAAATTAGCATGGAAGAGAAAAAAATTCCCAGGCCCCGCTCTTGCAGGTGCACGCGCTGGTTGGTAGCGCCCAGCGCATGCAATGGAGCCCAGGGTCTGGTGTTGCCCCTCGTTTCTTCCACTTTTAGCGCGGGGCTTTTTGTGGTGATGATTTCCCTGACGGGTCAAGAACACGCCGAATGAAGTTGTATGTACCTTAGCTAATGCTCATGCTTGACCGCCTTTGGTGGGTGGCAGCGATGTGTTGTTGTCTTTTGTTTCGTCGGCCTTGTCTAGACTCGTCTTGTCTCTGGTGGATGGCATGGCTAGGTATTGTTGAAGCCTGATTACTCCAGGCATCGCTGAAGATGTCGGATAAATGCAACCTTGACAGCCAAGACAAGCCCTCGAGTTTGCTGGCACCGGCCGAGATGCTGCACTAGCTCGGGTGCATGGCAGCCATGAACCATGGCCAATAGTTGTTGGCTGATAGGCCCATGATGACGTTGGTTGGCTGCTTGACACGCGTTAGGCTGATTGATACGCTCCCAGAAGTCTGGGCCTCGGATGCTTATCACCAAGCGATCAAATACAGCTTCATCCAAGAGTTGGTTGACAGTCTGTGGCATGAAATATTACTGCCATACTGCTATGAACTGACCAAGCAATGCCCAGTACGCGTCAAAGAAGATACCACTGCAACACTGACCCAGGCTATAGCCTGTACGTCACCAACCCTGTTCAGACAGCTTCATAGTTCATAGCTCACTCCGGCTCAACTTGACGCAGCTCAACTGTTAGACAAGTCGCATCATTTGCCGTACCTGACGGCTACAACAGTTACCAGCGAGGCTTTGTACTCCCGTCCACAACGCATGGTACGACGCGTTCAATCAACACTCTTCTTGCCAGGCACACAAATGCGATCATTAATCTTGAGAGCCTCGCAATTGAGGTCCGGATTCTTGTTCTTCAAGTCATCAACGCTCACTCCATTCTTGTTCGCAATCTCCCAGCATGTATCGCCCTTGTGAATCGCATACGCAACCGTGCCCTCCGGACAGTCCGCTATGGGAATACGCTCGTCCGACGAAGAACCCTTGTAGCCGAGGAACCAGAAGAGCAGGACGAGCGATAGGATGACGAGCATGAGAAAGTTGAGAAAAGGCTTCATCTCGGTGAACCACGTCATCTTGGGGCGTTGCTGCTGGTTTGTCATGAGGAAGGTCTCGGTCTCTTGACCTTCAGGACGAGCTTCGCCAACCTTTGTGAGCTGTCCGTACTCATTGCCAGGCGCGCTCTCCCAGTAGCTGCCGTCAGCGTCGCGGAACGTGTAGACCTGAGTGTCAGCATCGTAGCCTACTCTCTGCATGCCCTCAGGGAGACGCTCCTCGTCGGTATCGTATCGAGAGAATCGAGACATTGTGATTGATGATTGTTGATTGGGATGGTAATTTGATGTGATTGATTAACAGAAGAAGAGGGAGAAAGGTGGAAGAACTCAGGCTGCCTCCTTTGAAACATGGATATCACGTTTCCTCGCTTGTTCAGGGGACCGCGTCATGCCTTAGGTAAGCATCTTACAGGCATAAGCTTCTTGAAGCCACCACCACCCAAGTTACCAAAAGCGGAAAATAGACTACTACATGAATTACGACAAATATTATGGGTATTGATTAAACATGATGATTGAATCCTCACATGGCTGGCTATTGTGATGTCAGTACGGGTTCACGTTAAGTCGGAGGTTTGACGCATTATGGATACGCACTGGAAGTCATGCCTTTCACAATGGATGGTATAAGAATTATCGCGGCATAATGCCATACTCTCATACAGAGAGAGTATTCTAAACAGGGTCCTGTATCATAGCAATCTGGCTTACCTTACCTGGGTCTATCGCCATGTCTCCTTCCAGTAAGAACCGGCCGCCTTTCTTGCCAGCTCACATGTCTTTGCAGCTATGGAAGATCCTGATCCCGGGTATCCGAGTACAGACGACATACTCAGATTCGTTAAAACATTAGAGATGCCTGCCGCCGATGGGTACAAGTTAAATTGTGCTTCCAAAACGGCCCTTGCCAAGGCGTATCAGGAGATGAGCAGCAACGGTACTATCATCCTTCTTTATACCCTTGCTCCTCCCCTGTTCGAGCATATTCGTGGGGATCATTAGGACTTGGAGCAGATGACACTCCCGGAGTATGGTGAAAAAGGCCCCCGTTTCCGCAATTGGATTAATGGTGTCAGTACTCTCGCGGGCTTGACTTCAGACAAGAAAGCTGTGGTGCTTTCTTTCAGCCTTGGAATCCAGGATAACCTCCGTGATTGGGGCCCGTATCTCTATCTATCTGTCGCGACAGGAGGCGAGCTCTATCGTACGAATTACACCAGTGTCTCTCGACTCACTATATGCCTGCTCCTCGCTTGGATACAGGCTGATGAAGATATCGACATACCACAGGCCTTCAGAACAACCTACAAATGTGACCCAACACTGTTCCATTGGGCTTGCGAGGCTAATATGGAGGTGTTCTGCGGCCTAAACCGCGGAAACCTCGAGGTTTTTGATACTCATACTACACCACGCAACCGCCTCCGTGTCCCATATGGCGATGCCAGCAACAATAACCAGCAACTTAACAGATTTACCAGCGAAAACTTGGCCAAGACCTACATAGACAGTAGCATATGGTACAAAGACGTCATCGTAAGATATATTAGTCGAATTATCAGGACTAACGTATCGGTCCTCGCTATCCATCCCGTATTCCAGCGACTTTGGGTCACTGTCTGTATGGACCGAACTGGTAGCAAGATAAAGAGGGCCCTCAAGCAAAAGTTCAAAGCTCAGGTCCTTCGGATTTCCGATGACGAAGACAAGAGGCAAGCACAGGCTTGGTTGGACGAGGCGGATACCATCTTGCATGAGATCGATGAGGAGATCTAAATGCCGGCGGACTTCAACCTCGGGGGCAACATCCCACCCGAAGAAACCAAATGGAGTGGATATTGTTTTGACGAGACTTCGATTGTAAAAATCCTTGTGCACAAATCCAGGTTGCGCTATCAAGATGTGCACCGAGTGTGCCAATGATTGGTCTAGCCTGTGCACTTATTGTACCAGTCCCTTGTTGTTTTCAGATATGCCTACCAATTGATCTGGTGTATAAACTCTAGCAAAAAAGAGTTTACTGCCAGAGGGACAACTGTATCCCAGGGATAGATTAGAACTTCGCAAGATCGAAGTTAAAATTCGGGCAGTCACGCTATCATGTATTGAATTATGAAGATATTAAATTCAGCATTGCCCAAGGCAGCATGAGGTGAATCGAATTATACACTCAAACTTAAGTCATCTTGCACCGTGCGAGCAACCTGATACATTCGCTGCTCATTGGAATTTTTGGTGCCACCCATATCGGTCCGGCTGTACTTGTAGTTGAGGAGGTTCGAAGAGGCAGGGCATTGTCCATTCTCCATATCACACTCTACCAAGAAGGTCTCTTGTCCAAGAGCCCTTGGATACCTGATCAGTCTAAAAAGAAGGTCGCAGCATATGTCACGGATACTTTGCTCAATGGTGAGCCAGGCCTTGGTCTGCCAAGGGGGTTTGAACTCTTAGCGTCGCCTCCTTTGGTCGGCCTAGCCCAAGCTCGCAACAGATGAAGACCCCAACTGAAAGCATTTACACATGGCTGTGATGTATGTGGCACCCATGATGCAATACGTCGAGTTCTACTCCCCCAAACACAAACAAACACCACCAGCAACATGGGATCTCTGGCTCCACATGTCCAACAACGAACGCTGGACGACATGGGCATTCGCGTACGTCACCGACGTCGCGCCCGCACTCATGATCGGGGGCTACTGGCCAACCGACTTGGACGCACCGGCTCCTGAAGATACGTTTGTATTTGACAAGATCTTTTGGATGCCAACGGTTTCGACGGGTTTAGATGTCAAGAATGCCCTGCCAAAGGAGGGCGAGGAGTGATTGAGGATACGGATCAGTGCAAAGGTTATCAAGAATGGGCGGTATGATGCTGAAGTGATTGCATTTTATGGGGATGGTGATGTAGTGGCGTTGGGTAATCATGTTGCGCTGGTATTGGATGGGGAGAGGAACTGGGGGCGAAAGGCGAGGCCGTAGGGTGGCTCAAATTCGACAGACACATATTCATTGACGGAGGTTTTCCAGACTTACGAGACCTACCTAAGGACAAGATCAGGTGCTTCAATACACTGCCGGCTAAGATATTACACCTTCGATCTTATATTAAATTTCATTGTCGTCTCGTGATGAGCTTCATAATGGTCTCTCTATGCTCAAATTTCAAAGGAGGTGTTCCACCAACCATTTAGTATTACGGACTATACTCAACTGTCCAATAATCAGCATCAGCACGGCAGGTAAGTATCTTATGAAGGTTATCCATAGTGTCCATCATCAAATGGTCATCATCAAGCGTTCAGCTTTCTACGTTCATCCAATAATCCATATGATTGAGGCTCAGGTGTTGATGCGAGCCGGGACGGGATGATTCTAGCGCCCGCTCCCCGCAATCAACCAACCATTCAGGGTGAAACCCGCTAAAGTTTAAGGCTATCAGCCGCAACGTCATGACGGGCCGCAACCTAACTCAATCTAAGACTCATGACCTGACGAGGTAAAATTCCAGTCAGAGCTTCCCTTCTCAAGGTTTCACCTTTAAATCCAAAGAAACATGCATAAATTCGTGGTGATTTTCATGTTAAACCCGCTATTTAAACCCTTTTCTTCAAAATTACTTGACCTCCTGAGTTGAGGCCTGCAATGACCCTTGATGCGGCCACAGCGTTTCCACTGCATCCACTCAATAAGCACTTGACCCAATTGAACCCTGGACTCTACAGCCCTGGGTGGCATACCCTGTCCTTGTTAAGAAAGATGCGCGACTGCGAAGTTCGAACGAGGCTCTGCGCCTGTGGGTTTGCCCAGCTTGTTCTCCTTTCAACACTTCTTCTGCCTTTTTCCACTTCATGATGATGGCGACGCCTTGAACGACTAACTACGCCGGAATTGGTTTACGCCAGTGCGAGACGATTGCTTCATGTCGCGTCGACCTCTGTCAAACTCAGCCTCTAAGCCTACGACGAGCAGGGTCAGTGTGTCCATAATTGATTGCTGGACTGTCCGGCACTCAACGACTCCGCACTGCCGTTCTCCTACGTGGTACCAATCATCCTAAACCGAGACGAACGAACCGGTCGAGAAAATAACGCAACCTCAACATCATGGCTGAAGCGGACCCCGAAGTCGTGGTGGCCATCGTGGCTCTCCTCGTCTCTTTGGTTGCTCTGGCAGCTACCTTCATGCAGGTCATGCAACAATACTACGCCTCTGCAGCAGGATATGCTCAATGCAATGAGAAAGTCATGGGGAAATGGGCCCTCACAAAAACTCGTCGCTTCTCCTGGGACGAGCTCCGTTTCGAGGTCGAGTTCGAGGCCCCTGTGATCTTTGTTTCGCCCCCAGACAACCAACATGGTCCAATTCGTGGGGCAGAGATATACTTTCTAGATGGAAGTCCTGAAAGTCTCGAAAATACGTGGTCTGAGCTGGACATCAATCCCAGAGAGGAATATGCCAACAAGACGAAACGAGAGCGTATCCATACTGCTGATAACGAGCGAGCTTCATGGACGTTGCTTCTCAGCGCCGTACAGCGTATGGAGCACGAGTCTGAGAAGTGGCAGAAGAGTCAATACGAGGGCATGCATAAACAAGTTGGACCTCCCAATGCTCAGTCACAGAATCATGATCTTCCTACCAACCCTCCCAGTCTATACGATGCACATACTATGACAGTTGCTCTTCAACGGAAACGTAAGAGCTGGGATACAATGCCTGCGACCGTTCTACGCCCCTACGCCACGACGACGATGTGCCATCTTATCGAGATGTTGGCTGCTCTGGGTATCTATTGGAAAGAGTTCGACCGAAAGCGTGAACGTTACCGTGCCGAAGGCAATGGTTTTATGGTTATTGGCGAAAAGGTCACTGATCTCGGTTTAATGTTTACATTCAGTATTTACGGGCGGAGTCGCTTCGAAGCAAATCGAGTGATTCCTGTTGACCAGGTGAAGGAGCTTTGTTTTGGCTATGTGTCGACGATTTACAGCGTGTTGCTGGACCAGCGACGACTTCGATTCCCTGAAGATGATCCAGAGAACTTGGCTTTCCTTCAGCTGGCGACTCGTGAGGAGATTTCTCAGACCCTCATCCGAATTGGATGTAACAACAATGCTGTCCGTGCTTTCCAAGATGCTGGGAAGCATACATCACATTTGTTTCCTGGTGGGTTTCTCTGCCTTGATGGAAACACATATACTAATGGCTTTAGTTTCTTTCGAAATCCTCGGTATGCTGAGTCGTACTTTTCACATCAAGAACAGCATGTTCACCCATATTCCTAACCCAACATCAGATCGTTGGGATAAGCAATCGGTGTCATTAGTCAAAGTGATGGAAGCTTATGAGGACCTCGTTCCGACTTCACTGCCCGGAGCTCGTCGAAACCCAGTCATTATCGACAAGATTAAGAAGCACGTCGACCAAATCCTGGCCTTCAACAAGGACGAAAGCGTGACCGAGAAGATGTGTACTCTGAAGGCACTCCACGAAGCCATTGACGATTGCGATCAGATCTTAACAGCCAAGGAACCTAGCGGCACTGTTACCCCTTTTGCAGAGCAGTTGGGCATCAAGGTTCATGAGTCCGAGGTACAGAAGAAACGACGAGAAATGGTCCAAGATGTTTTGCGATCGCACATCCAAGAAGTTCTACGTCTACTGAACGATGGGGAAGACCGTTCATCCGATACGCAATCTCTACACGCCGAATGGAGTCCGGCTACACCACATACGCGACAGGATGGACAGCCTAGAGTTGCGCCCATCGGATTCGAGGACATGCACGAAGCCAGTCCTGACGAGCGGCAGCACAAATTTTTGGAAGTTTACTTTCACGTTATCCGTGAGAAGGTTATCCCTCGTGCTGCCCGCTCAACAGACCGCAGAACGAGCCTTGTTGGAGCTCCTGCAGGGTATGGTTTCCGTCGCGCAGGCACAGGTCGCACACAAGCATCCAGCATGCGTGGCATTGAACGAGCATCCTCGCCGCCTCCCCCCATGCCAGCCCCCCGTCTGCAAACCAGCGTGGAGAACATTCCTCTTGGTCCCATGGCTAACGGCCGTCCCTCCATGTCTAGCAGGCCTGGCAGTGCTGTGAGTGAAGCGTATTCGTTAGCAAGCGAGCAACCCAGACCCAGACTAGAGGCTGCATTGTATGAACAGGAGGTCTCGCATGATGATGTTTGGTGTACGCTGATTTTCCGCATGATATGCTGGTTAATGCTACACGACTTCAACAAGTTGGATGTACAATTGAGTAAAAGTGAGCTATTGGGAAGTCGTATGCCAGTTTACATATCATGATACATTGGATGAGAGTCGATATTTGGAAATGATTGGATGTTAGCGAGGGGTTTGGATTTGATATCATGATAACGGCGTATCGCGATATTGGGGAACCCACAAAAAGCGAATGTCAGCGATATTTGGTTAGCACGTTAATTTACAAGGGATCACAATACACTCATCACAGAACGAATGACCCCTGTGCCAACTAAAAAAACTCACCGTCTGTTTCAATACATGATCCAACATTCCTCAACCGCATCATGATGACCCAGCTCTAGAATCGGCGAAACGCCCAACGATGCCCCCATCGGACCACCCCCGCATCCAGTGTCGGTACCCGTTCCGGTACAGGAAATCCGGATAAGCCGAGCGGATGCCTTGATTGGTAGCCTGACTAAGTCGGAATCGGAGTGCACGTGAGGTTGGATCGGAGGTGAGATTTTTCACAGTAAGCCGTGTGGCGAGGACTCGGCGGTGACCGTGGATAAGGATTGGATGACCGGGATTGGAGTCGGCGAATGGTGGATTATGATTATCATGGAAACAGAGCTGGGAGAAGGTTTGTTGTGAATAGATTCAAGGGATGAGATATAAACAAGGGGCGTCAGGCAGTAAGTCACAGAACCTCGGTCAGCTGAAAACTATGATCGAGTATCCAGAGTCGAGAAAAGGAGTTGCTACTAGTACTGCACATTATTATCTCCTATTTTATTGGACTGCTCCCTTGGATCCATCTTGATCCCATTTGGGTTATCCCTTGACGGAGATAAGCATAACAATAGAAGCTGGAGTAGAACCCAATACAAGCCCAATTCATTGTTTCGTGTAATCGATCTATTCCTTCAATGTTCCAGTCTCATTGTCAAACCCTCCGGGTTCCAACACACAGACGTGGAGATATCACGTGAGGTTGCAACAGGCAACCTGAGCTGAATACCTACCATCACGGGCCTTGATTTCCAGCACGGAGGATTCAGTGGAACGTGCTAGCCTAGACTCTAGAGCTCGATTTGGACCGTCGTAAACCTGTTGGCAATCGACCAAGGCGTCGGTCAAATTAAATTTCAGGGCTGACTAACTCTCGAAACCTGTCTCTGTCTTGAATTCATTCCAGCATCCGTCGCGTCGCCGGAGCCGTGGTTCGGCCGTAACCGTACTTGTCGTAGAGCCAGGTTCGTTCCGTTGTTTAACCAAGGCAACGCACGCTCCGAATAGCGTCTCGCTAGACCGGGTATGGATGTACAGTACAATCACCAACAGACGGTCCTTTCCTAATTCCCTATCCTATCCTACCTCTTTCGAACTCCGTCTGCTGCTGTGATGAGGTTGCAACGACGTGCATAAAAGTACCCCTTCTCACGATCGCCTCCAAAGTCGTGTTGGACTCGTGCGGAGAGGTACTTTAACTGTCCAGTGTCATGTTCCCCTTCCCCAAGCACGACCACATTTTCACCCAATCACGGCCGCTGTGACACTGGCTAGACCCTGTCCAAGTCTGAGGAAAGCACGCAGGGCCAACCAGTCCACAGCTGCACTATTCCCCAATGGGACTAGCCATGAAAATGGAGAGTCCACATCCACTTTGGCCCGAGAACCAGAGACCAACAACTCCTCCGTCACATCAGCCTGCACCACATCTTCTCTCTCACCAAAGCCTCGTCAGCAAAACGAAGCCCTTTCCCCCCAAGACAGAAAAGGGCCAGGGACACTGAATTATACGGGCGACGGTTTCTTTTTTGTTTCCTTTTGCCCCTTGTTACTTCATGTCTCGTTTTGCTTCTTAATTATACTCGTTTTCTCTTCACCCTCCTCGCCACACTCCCTTGTACACTCCCCTTGCCTTGCCTCCCCAGCCTCAAGTGCACGCGTGCTCGCTCAGTCAGATAGTCTTACGACCCTTCGTTCCGCCGCCCTGGCTTCCGCGTCTCCATCACCTTCGATCTCCTGTGTTTCGATCGTGTCGTCTCCTTTCCGGTCTCGGGCCTGAGGTTTAGCCTCATATCGAAAGCCCTTCGCGTCCGTTGTCGATATCCGTCCCCCTTGTCGACATATCTCAATAACGACCATATTGTCGCAGAAGTTGCCGGCACCAACAGTCTTCCCACTAGATCGAGGCCAGAGAGTTTGATGCCAGTGGAGTAAAAGCCTCGACTGGCCGTTGGACAACCAACCTTACGTTCCGGTCAAGCACCTGCATGTCCGGCACAAACACATCTCCTTCCGCGTTTTCTGCTCCCCGCACGGCTTAGCTGTTACAACAGCACGTCTCTGATACTACGACCCTTGGAGCTCCGCAATCAGTCTTGATACTGATCCCATCAAGACTGCTAAATCGGAACTCGTCCTGAGCCTTGTGCATTTGACGGATGAACACAAACACACACAAATACCGACCGCATCATGACACCATCCCCCGCAACTAGCCAGGCTCTCGAGCCTCGTCACCCCAAACCTTCCCAAACAGTATCCGTCAACATCTCCGAGGGGACCCAGAACCGCTCCCGCCGCTTCCAGCTCGAGGTGAGCGAGTGTGTCGAGACTAAGACTGTTACGACCACTACTCGTCTCACGCGAAAGTTCCCTCAGGTCTTCGTTCGGGACCCTGTACCTCTGGAGAATCTAGACACAAAAGAGTATCCTCTCGCTATGAAGCCTACTCCCCCAGAACTGATTAGGTTCTCGTATAATATGCCAGGTGCTATTGAGACTGACGATGAAGTTGAAGATGAACCCATAGATAACCAGGTTAGTTTTCACGTTGTGCTTACTTGCTGTTTTCAACTACTCTGAAGAACAGACCATGCTGACATATACACAGTTATCCTGCAATGCTCGTTCTACCCCCACTCAGCTTAAATCCGAGTCCCCTCAAGAATCCAACCTTGTTCGGATACCCAAGCATCGATCACAATCTCCTTCAGAAGGATATCCTCGCCGTTCCCGCGCTTCTAGAGCTACCACTATAGATTCCCCCGAATCTTCAGCACCAACTTCGAATCCTCGGCGACCTGGCCGTTCTATTCCCCTGAACGCCGTATCGGATAAACTTCGTCGCTCCATTGCCCATAATTCGAATCGACAAGGAGAGAGGTCATCCAGACCTTCTGGGGGCTTCCTTGCTACTCCTGATACTTCGGAGGTCGTCGGTGCGGCTGAGAGATCAGCTCGCCGACGCTCGTCACACCATGAACGAAATCAATCACCCGAAGCATCTTCCTCAGCTGTCAGCCCTCAATACGAAGCCACCAGCCCTGTAGAGAGTGATTCACATACTGTCTTTAGCAGCAATGTCGCTACACCACCAATTACTGATGCTGACGCAGAACCATTCGCTGATGCTGATGGATCCTTACAACAACCCATCCGTCCTTTTAATCCCCGTCCCAGTATCGATGTCGTTGCCGCACAAGATGCTAGTCTTCCTAGTCCCAGACTGTCGCCTACCCTGGCAGCCGCTCAGCTACATACTGCCGATGACGAAGATGAGACACAGCCTAGCTTCCAAAGCTCGAACCTTGATCCCTCAAGATGGCTTGATGAATCACAGCCAATGGAAGATGATTCCATGACTGCTCTCGTTCGTTCTGGCCATTCCCAAGATGATTACGCCCTTGCTCGCACCGATGGTGCTTCTCAAGGTGTTGATTCACTACAAGTCGTTGACACACAAACACTCCTCGAGGCATTCGACTCCATGAAAACCGAAATGAAGACATTCATGATGTACCAGTTCCTTCGCCGGTGTCCTCGTCCCACCCTCCGCGTTGTGGCCAACGCTGTGAACCCAGCTCTCAAATGCGATTTTCTCCGACAGTTACCCCTGGAACTTGGATATTCTGTTTTGTCTCATCTCGATCACCGAGATCTTTGTCGAGCTGCACAAGTCTCAAAGCACTGGCGAAACATTGTTGATCGTAATGAAACAGGGTGGAAGGAACTGTTTGACCGAGATGGCTACACCCTCCCACCTGGTGAACTCCAGAAGGCTATCATTCAAGGTTGGGGCTGGCAAGATCCTGTTGGTGCAAGTGGATACGAAAAGGATTTGAGCATGCGAACCCGGTTGACTTCAACTGAGCATGAGCTTACCCGGACTCTTCGACAAGAGACAGCCTCCAAGTCTCGGGCTTCCAAGCGCAAGCGAGCGATCAACACTTATTCGGCCGAGCGATCTAAGCGACGTGCCAGTGCACAGGAAGCCGTGGCTCGTGAAGAGAACAAGTCGCAGCCCGAGGCTCGTCAACACAAGTCGGAAGGGCCACTGTCTGCCGCAAATGCTGCTGCTACAGCTGTCCCTGATCCCCAGCTTGGACTGCCCAGCCTTCGCGAGCTACATCTATACAAGTCGCTTTACCGCCGTCATCATATGATCCGTAAGAGTTGGACTAGCGGCGAGGTCAAGCCTGGCCACGTCGCGTTTGCAGCTCATCCTCGTCACGTTATTACGTGTCTCCAGTTTGACGAAGACAAGATCATTACAGGTAGCGACGATACGCTCATCCACATCTACGATACCAAGACGGGCAAGCTCCGCAAGAAGCTTGAAGGTCATGAAGGTGGTGTCTGGGCACTACAGTATGAAGGCAACATGCTGGTGTCTGGCTCTACTGACAGGTCTGTTCGCGTCTGGGATATCGAACGTGGTCTTTGCCAGCAGGTATTCTACGGACACACTAGTACTGTCCGTTGCCTGCAAATCCTGATGCCCACCGAGACTGGGAGAGATTCCAGTGGACAGGCCATCATGCAGCCCGAGAAGCCTCTCATCATCACCGGCTCCAGGGACAGTCAGCTCAGGGTCTGGCGGCTTCCCGAGGTTGGGTCCCGCCGATATATCCAGACCGGCCCCCCAGCTCATGAATCCGACTGCCCTTACTTCATTCGAGTGTTGGCCGGGCACACGCATTCTGTTCGCGCCATTTCCGCTCATGGTGACACCCTCGTCAGTGGATCCTATGACAGCACTGTTCGAGTTTGGCGTATCAGCACCGGTGAGGCTCTTCATGTCCTTCACGGCCACTCTCAAAAGGTTTACTCTGTCGTCCTCGACCACGAACGCAATCGTTGTATCTCAGGCTCGATGGATTCGCTGGTCAAGATCTGGGATCTTGCCACTGGCGCATGTCTGTACACTCTCGAGGGACATAGTTTGCTCGTCGGTTTGTTGGACCTCCGCGATGAGCGACTGGTGTCGGCGGCGGCCGACTCGACTCTTCGTATCTGGGATCCAGAAAATGGCAAATGCCGCAATACTCTCATGGCGCATACTGGGGCTATTACCTGTTTCCAACACGATGGCCGGAAAGTTATTAGTGGCAGTGAGAAGACAGTCAAGATGTGGGATGTCCGAACTGGCGAATGCGTTCAGGACTTGTTGAGCGATCTCAGTGGTGTTTGGCAAGTCAAATTTGACGAACGACGATGCGTGGCTGCTGTCCAGCGCGATTCACTCACCTACGTCGAGGTATGTTACAACGCAGATAACTTGGGAGCAACAAATACTAATATGATGCAGATTCTTGACTTTGGAGCTGTCCGAGACGGCAAGCCACCAGAGGAACTTGGCAAGCGTATCCTTCTCAACGAGCCCGAGGTTCGAGCAATGATTGAGGAAGAAGCTTAATACATCACATTACGGATGAATGGATGACGGACCACGCATATAGGCAATATGTTTTTTATTCGCAACGGGTTGTGCTACGCGGGCAATCGATGAGACAACGGCGTTGAGGTATCGTACATTTACGCATAAACAACACACATAGTTACGAAGTACCAGCATGAAACGGGCGGGCGGGCGTTTGTTGCTATTGGGATGGATGCATGCATATACCTATTGTTTTTTATTCAGAAGTTTGATACATGTCATGGAGGCTCAGAGCAGACAGAGGTTGAGTTCAACCTTTTGTCTCGCGATGAGCTGAAAGATATATGAACAAAAGCCATGCTTAGGGGCTCAGCATGCGGTTATAGGAGTCAATGAATTTGGTACACTTTATCGAGTTTCAGTCCGTGATGTTTGTGAACGTTGGCCCGTAGATTCCGCGTTGCGGTCGTATTCCGCTGATGGTGATACAGGCTACAAAAGGTCCCGACCACTTGAGGTCAAGGAATGAAGATCGAAGGATTTCTGGGTTGAGTGGTGGAGATGGACTAATCGTAAGCGTACACGAATAATTGCACGTTTACATTTTTCATGAAGAGCCAAGTAGTAGAAAACAGCTACTGTCATGCCTGCTGCTGATTTGGCAAGAATTGGCTCAACCATTGGCTTCGTGAAGCTCGGAATTAAGCTTGTTCGCTGAACCGTTGATAACTTAACTTTAAAGCCCAGTCCCGATCCCGATGATACCGAGCTGGAAGCAAGGGTCCAGTTAGTCCAGGCTGACTTGCTAAATATCCCTGTCTGTGGATTACAATAAAAAGCGCGCATCTGATATGATCAGATCTGGAGACAATGCTCCGCGAAGTAAGAAGCCCTAGGAGGCATCATAAGGAATGCAAAAGACCAAAACATGTAAATCGAAGGTTGCCTAAGCCTATACCAACTTGCTTATCCAAGTCTTTGGCCTCTTACGATAAAGGTTATAAGTTTCCTTTCCTCTCGAGCCTAGAGGAGATATCATATTGCCTCATCTGGTCTGATCAGCGTAGGGCGTGATCGGGTTTGATTGTGACCCATCTACATCTGACGTGGGGAGAGTATTTAGGCAGTCAGATCCCCTCATTCCTTGGACATTGTGTTACTCAGGATTGAAGAAGCGATACAATGGCTTGGTTAAAGGACTTTGTTGGTAAAGTGGGAGAGGAGTATAAGAAACAGGTTCAGTTACAGCAGCAGCAACAGCAGCAGCAGCAAAGGCAGAGAGAGTCAGGGTATTATGGACAAGGAGCGAAGCAAGGATACCAGCAGAGCGAACATCAGAGAGGTTCGCCTTCGGGATGGCAACAGCAGTATCAGACTGGGCAGCCTCAGTATCAACAACCTCAGGCTCAGTACCAGCCTCAATCACCACAATATGGACAACCTCAGACACCACAGTACCGACCTCAGCAGCAACAATATCCCCCTCCACCATCACCATACCGTCCACCGAGCGCTCAACCCTCTCAGGCACCTTCACAACCTTACACCACACCACCACCAACAACACAGCCAGCTTCACAAGCTTACCCTCAGAGTCCATATCCCCCTCAAGCACATACCCAGCAGCTCGAAACACAATGGCGCGAAGCAGAGCGTCTCGCAGCACACTACAAAGCAGAGTATGAAGCTCAAATGAAGAAAGCTACAGAAGATCTCGCCAGCATGAGAATTGAGCAAGAGAAGCAGGCCCAGGAGCTAGAGAAGTTGAGAGCTGAGGAAGCGCGGAGCTATCAACTTGCGGAGGAGGAGCTGGTGAGAGAACAGCAGAGATTGTATGATGAGATACAGAAACAGAGACAAGAGGTGGAGAGACCACCGTTACCACCGAGGATTAATACGGATGTTGAGGATGCTGCACCGCCTTTACCGAGGAGGCCTGTTTCTACTACTGGAAGTGTGAGTCCTGCACAAAGACCAGTATCGTATGCAGATCCGCCAGCTCAGAACTCGTTTCTTTCGCCACAGAGTCAGACACAGGTGCCTGCTAGTCCTTCGCAAGGCTTTATACCACCTCCTCCACCCGGACCTCCTCCTGCTCAGGCTACAACACCAGGCGAACCACAGACTGTTGGGTATTTGTCACCTACGTCCATGTCCCCTGGGCAGGCTTCGCAGCAGACATCATACTATCCTCCACCACCGCCGAGCCCTCAAGCACAACCTTCTCCAAGAGTCCAGGAGCAGGCAAGTCAACGGACCTCGTATCACGCACCAGCCCCAGCGGTTCCTCAACCACAACAAACAAGCGCTCCATCATATCCACCACCACCACCTGTTCAAATTCCACCTCAACAACAACCTATCGCTCAACCCAAACCTGTCTCTGCACCGAAGCCCCCTCGCGTCAGAACCCCTGAGCCAGCGCAGCTGCATGCCTGTGGTGCAAAAGCAGGTCTCGAATGCTCAGGCTCACTGACATCCTTCCCTCAATACTGGTTCTACCATGCTGCTGTGCCAGAGTTCGTCATCTGTGCTCGCTGCTATGTAGATCTTATCTACGACACCAAATTCCGGGACTCATTCCGAAAAGTCTTCTACGACGATGGACACAAGCGCAGATGTCGATTCAACACCAGGCGGATCAAAGATACATTACTCCCCGAAGCCGTTGAGTCTGGCAGTCTTGACAAGCTTGTCGAGTTTATGGGGAGGAGAATTGGTATCAGAGACTGCAGAGAACAGAACATCACCGAAGGAGAGTCGTGGTACAAAGCAGCTGATATTCCAAACGGGACAATTTGCGAAGCTTGCTTCGAAGACGGTCTCATAACTTCGTCATTTGCAAAGTATTATCAGCTCTTACCCAACGAAGGCGGTGCCTATTGCGATCTTAGCGTATGGTTCCTCAAACGCAAGTTCATGGACTATGCAAAAGAGAACAAATGGGCGCAATTCTGTCAAGAGTTCAACCAGCGCGCACAAATACCAGATTGTCCCAAGATCAACACTGTCAACGCCAATGAACGTGTATGGTACAAGCCTATAAATGGGCCGAGGAACCTGCAGGCCTGTGCAGCGTGTTATCACGACTACTTCTATGCTTCTGAAGATCAGGATAAATGGCAGCAGGTTGCTGGAGGAAGCTTCCAGACCAGGTGTATTCTTGGGCAGTTGAACCACATCATCCCAATGCATCAGGCACTGGATGATGAGGATAGAAGTCTCTTCTGGAATGCAACGTGGGAAATGGACAAGTACCCTGTTTGCAACAGGGAGGGAACAAAGGGAAGTTCGTGGTATACGCCGATCAACAATCCTTCCGGCTGGGGAATATGCGCGGCGTGTTATGAAGGCATCATCAAACCAATTGGAGGCGCACGATGGTTCATCAAAGACAACACCACCAAGCCAGACGAATTGTATCTATGCGGTTTCAGCCTGGGTCATCCGCGAGCGATTCAGGCTCTCGAAGCATATGTCAGCGCACGAAATTGGGGAGACAGCAAGCTATTTCTTGACTGGACTGCGCAATGGGGCCATGTTCAACAATGCCCAAGGAAGAACTTTAGCAAGAATAGACGATGGTGGGGATGGGGAGTCTTGGAGATCTGTGAAGATTGCTATGCTTCCTTTGCAAAAGGCACAGCACTTGAGCCTCGATTTGCACTCAATGGAGTGAGAGAACCAGAAAAAGAGCGCATGTGCGATATCTACTCGCCACGCATGAGAGGTCTGTATACCGAAGCCTGTAGAACTGGCGATCTAGAAGGTCTCTTGGCCATCGCAGAACAAAGACATGTCGTCTATACGCAGACAATCATGCAATGCGAGCAGATCCTCAATCAGCAAAAGATAGCAGCTATTCAGGCGCAGACGTTGGGCATACAGGGTACGTTTTATAAGAGCATGGGATGGGCTCAAGATGCTACCATGGGACACAGCTACACCGTTGGAAACTCGTATGCTGGGTATGGTCATGCAAATGAATGGGTTTTGCAGGGGTATTCGTACGATAGACAGTCGAGAGAGGCTGCGGCGGAGGTCATGAGCGGAGGGCCTCTTATGAGAGTACAGATGCTTGAGGCGAGGTGGAGGGAGGTTGAGTAAAGAGTATCAATATATGACGATGCTCTAGATGAATGATGACTCTAATAGTAAACTTACACACATGTCAAGGTCAAATTCTGGTTCATAACTTTTCTACATAACGTACATATATCCAACTTACAGCCCATTTTAAACGCCTAGAATACCAATTCCCAAACATCCAAAGTCGAAGTTCCCATCTTGAGTCCCATCCCCGACGCCGCCTTTCCAAGAATCAAGTATTTCCCATCCCAACTAAACGACGCCGCCGTGACAAACCCGCTCTGGAACTTGATCGTATACAGCACTCTCCCCGAGTACGTATCACTTACATCAACACCGTCATCTGTTCTACAGCACAGGAAGCGACAGTCCGCCGATACAGCGATGGGCCAGCCCTCGCGTGTTCTCCGCCCGCTGAGGTTGTACGACTCGAGGGCTGCGGTGCCGTAATTCCAGTGGAACACCGTGTCGCCCCATAGCGAAACGATGACTTCTCCATCGGGCGACGTCCCGAGGAATACGGGCTTCTTCCATGTGTCGGTCTCGAGCTTGGCGATCGATGCGCGGGTTTCTACATTCGTTATGCGAATCGTGCCGTCGCGGGATTGTGTGATGAGAAGCTTGCTGTCTGGTGTGAAAACCGCATGTGTAACCTCATCCATATGGCATGGAATCACGACGCTCGCCTTGTTGAGATTCGCACTGCAGTCCATAAGCCCAACCCGCCCTCTCGTGCTTCCCACCGCAAGCCAATTCCCGTCCTGCGAGAACGCAAGTGGCTTTCCACCAGGCCACTTACAAACCGCGATCTTGCGTCCATTGATGTAGTCGCCAAGATACACAACCGGTTTCTTGAAGTTGATGCCATCATGGCTCGCCGCATTGAGACCCTTGCCGTCTTCCTCACTGAGATATGCCCACTGACGACCATTGCGCGAGAAGATCATGTTGACGCCGTGCTGGTTCTGCAAGCAGGAAACTTGATTGGCGCGAGTGTCGTAGAAGCGCGTGGGCGACTCGAGGGTTGAGATTGCGATAGTGGGGGCGTTGTGGCGAGATACGTAGGCGGTTTCGACGACTTCATGGTTGGAGAGTTCTTTCTTGGCGAGGTGGCGGAGTGAGATGCGGAGGGGCGTTGTAGAGGTTATACCAATGGCATTGTAATCCGGAATAGGCGGCTCATTCGTCTCTGAGTGGGGAGACGACGCAATTGTTCTGAAAGGTTAGTTAGTGTATTGAGAAATATTTGTGAGAGGGGACGTACTCTGGGTGAGCGATGCTGCTGTTGCTGTGATCTCGACTCTCGGCGTCATCAATTGGTGGTGGTGGAGCAGCAGATGAGCTTTCCGAGATAAAGTCTTGAGTGGCCTCGATGAATTCTATGATGATAGATCGTTGGCTCTCAACCCGAGGATCTTCGCTGTCTGACTCTTGGAGGAATCTTGAGCGGATAGTTGATGCCTCTTGAAGGATCTGAGAGCTGCTATAGCCGGGAAGTTCTCTCTCACCATCATGAGGCTGAGAATTGATGGCTCTATGAGAATGTTAGTGAATATCTCACAAAAAGGAATCAAGTCAACTTGCAGTAACACACAGTCAAGTCCTAGACTCATGGCACTTCTCAAACCCTCAAGCAACTTTGCAAAGGGCGACAATCTCTCGGCAGTATGTTCCAACCACGAGGGCGTCCTCTCCTCTGCCGTCCTTCCCGTATCCAACGCGTCATCGGCCTCCTCCAACAACTCCCCAGCCTCACTAACAACCCCCTTGATCGCCTCATCCAACCTTCCCGGCAGCGGCGCGCTTCCGGACTCCAGGGCCTGGGCGTTGTGATGTAGCAGCCTCGCTACCATCTGCAGCTCCGCGAGCTCCCGGGACAGGCTAGCGAGGTCCAGCCTCGCCTGCGGATAATACGTGACGAAGTTGCGCAGACCGTCTACGACGTGCGTCGTGGAGGTCTGCAGTGCGGTGCAGAGGGAGGATATTGAGGACATGGTTTGTTCTACTGGATGTGATTGATGATGTGAGGTTGCGTGACGAATGCCCATGCCGACGGTGCGGGATAATTTGGTGGAGACACTACGGAGATCCGGAATTGACGCGGGGAATTGAATTTGAATTGCTACTTGCTTTTTCTCAATGGTTGATGATTAAGATATTAGACGTCATATCTATTGTTGACATGGAGGAATTGGATCAAATTGGGGGGCTTTAGAGACTGGTTAGAGATGACATGATTGTCTGTGATGTATCTGGGCTAAAAAAAGATCCGGGGCTCGATTAGTTGGATGGGTGATTGAGTCGATGAGGCAGGGATTGCGCAACTTTAACGGTATCAAGTTATAGGGTATATACTCGCTGCCGTGTTGAACGTTGAACATAGCATCTCCGGCTGTTGCACGTAACTCTCTGAGAACTGTAGCCTTCAAGTTACATTCAAATTCTCATGACTCGGTTCATATCGGAAGTCTTCATGAGCATTTGAGTGTTACCTACGTATTTGCCAAGACAAACTCAAGTTGCGGGGTGAAATCTTGGGGACCCCGACAATCGGACCAGACAGAGCCTGACGTTGACTGACAGCTCAAGAAACATCCATTAGTTAAGACAAAGCCACCACAAACAGGATGAGCTATTGAAATAAGACAGAGTCGTAGTGAACCACGACACGAGACATCAAGTGGAGCAAAGGTCAGCAATTAAGTACATACAACCAACATGTCCCGTCTTGAGGCCTTCAACGCAGCTTTTCCTGTTTATTTCACTCAGGACAGGTCTAGGGTGAGCCAAGCCCGCCGATCAGTCCCATACAGCCTAGACAGCCCATACCATTCGGAGGAGCAGGATCTGCCACGGGAGGGCTAGACTAATGATTGCTTTTCCTTTTTCTCCGTAAGGGACTAGCCTGGGGAGACTGCCACATGGCATCGTCTGCTTCAATCCGAGCAACTGTCTCGTCTTGGGTTGGTCTGTTGTTATCGACCCATGTGTTTCTTCGGGCAGAGACGAGGTATTATTATTTTAAATTGTGGCAGTGAGTGATTATTCGAAGCTGAGCATGATGGATGAGAGTTTGCTTTGCCACAGGCTTATGTGGCCTTGACAAAAAAGATATCTGTTGATGGTACTCATCTGTAAGCATCTGACTTACGAGTCGAGACTGTCCGCCGTGGGGGAAGAAGTGTGACAAGGCCAGCTGAAAGACAACAAGAGGAGAGGAGAGGGAAGACTAACATCAGCCACAGAAGTCGTTGGCCAAGTGTGGCTCAGCCACTGATTGGGCTTGACCTCAACTTCATGCTCTCTTTCATCCCCGTGACCAACACAAAGAGGGAACATCCTGGCAGGCCGGCAGCACAAGATCGACGGCCCAGCATAACCCTTCACATCTCGCCTCGTACGGAAACGCATCCCCGCATGGCCGGACCAGCCATCTTCTTTTCTTCCTTCCTTCTCCCAGGTTCTCCTGCTTCTAGTTCCTCCCCAATTGTCGGTATCGAGTCTCTCGATACCACCTACGTAGTGTGCAGGCGGGCACACGCCCTGTCGATATTTGATAGGGTGCCAGGCAAACCACATGTGTGATGCGAATTGGCGCGCGCTGGGAGCCTTAGCGGGCCTCGAGAGAGAGGGAACAAAAAAACCAGGGATGGGCCCTGTTGGGCATGCCATGCACAGGCGCCTGACGAAGGAGGTGGGCTTTTTGGCCAATCGGCAGAGACTCCAGGTGATGGAGGTGAGACGATATGGGCGTCAACTTGCGAGAGGACTGTGATTTCGGTATCGTGTTGGAGATTCAGGTTTGTCTACAGACAGTGACACGATGTGTAGTATCTACTCCGTACCGAGGGAGAGACTCTGGGAAGAATACAACGCTCGCCATACCGTAGTGTTTAAAGATGGACGGGCAGGACAGTTGAGTCAATATCTTGATCACATCTTCCCAAATCTCCATCTGCAATGCGATGCGGGATCCAACTGTAACACGACCTCATCATCGTGCAGCTTGTCACACTCTGGGCCTATTCGCTTACAGCTACTGTGCCTGAGAATCACTATCAGCCAGTCGCTCTCGATAGTTCTCTCAACCCGTCATTTAACAGCCCAACCCATCCATCCCTTCCAATCCATGCCATGGTCTCTTCTGCCGCCTTGGGACATACCAAACTCAAACCGATGTACCGTACATGTTGATGTGAATGCACCTTCTGCATGCCCATCTGCCCACGGGGGATTTATTTGATTTGATACCTCCTGTATAACCACTTATCAACCCCCTTTTCCCCATCCTCTTCCTCTTTTTCTTTCTTTATCCTCTCTACCTCACCTTACTCTTGTCCTACTCTTCAAAATCTGGGATTACCCTGTCCCTCTTACTCCCGGGTTTTCCTCACCGACAAATCCACCGCCTCCAACAAGCTTAGCTTTTCCACTTTCACCTGTTTTCCCCTCCAGCTCCAGCTGCCTCCCAGACCAAGACCCTTTTTTTTCTTTGTCCACTTCCATCAAGTGGACCGAACTCTCTGTTCCCCGGCGCCACCGCCTAGAAAACTAACTTACGTGCTCCGTCTCTTGAGCCACAGCGAGCCAGTCCCCTGCAATTGAACCCCCGGAGGCCGCTGTACCGCAACGCTCTGGGCTACCTCTTTCAGTGGGCTATACCGGGTACGGTACAAAGCAAGGAACCTGGCCGACCTCATATTTTTCTCGGATTACCCATTTCTCATTCATCTCTGTGTTCCCCCCCGCCCACTTTTTTGATCTCTCAAACTCACCCCCACTGCGGATCAACCTCAGCTCATCCATCCATTCCAATTCCCACCGCGGGAACCGGGAAAGCGTGAATCATTTATTCCATCGCGCTCCCTATTTCTTGTAAAGGGGATCCTAGTCCTTGATCGGATCGTATCCTTAAGAACGGGCTGGGCATTGTGTTCGTGCTTGCCCTTGTCCTTGTATTTACCTTGTCAACTTCGTTGCGGTCTGAGTCTTTAGTCTGTCGCATTGGCAAGCATCAGCTCCTTATATTGTCCTGTCTTGTCTGTCTGTCTCGTTACGATCCAGAGATAGACATCCCGACAGACAAATAGAGAGAGCTGGCCTCCTCCCTTCCACGTATATCCCGCGCATCTACAGCTCTTGCTCTCATCTCGTCGCACCTTTGCGACTTAGAGCAGGACTACGAAACCTACACCGCTGCCCAACATGGCGCTCGAACAGACAATCACCATTGTTAACAACTCCGGCAAGATTATCAAGACCGTTCGTCATTCCTTTGCGCTTGCGCTTCCCAACCTTGGCTAACAATTCACAGGGCAAGCAGCTCTTTTCCATCTTTAAGGAAGCTCAAGGCAACTACAAAGACAAGAAGGCGGAGATCAAAGCCCAGCAGGGTGTCCAGCGCTCTCAATCCTTCGACGTCAATGCCCAGCCTCAAGCTTTTCCTGTAGAACACTTCCACATCGACGATGACCGGTCCCGATATTATCCTCCTCGCGCGGGTGACCAGCGCAGCGAAGCTGGCTCACAACGCAGTCGCCGATCGCGAAGCGTCCACTCGCGACATCCTCGAGAGGACTTTGCCAGTCGTCGTGCGCTGACTCTTGATAACCTCGAGAGACACACCGAAATCTCCGCCACAGCTCCCAGCAAAGCGCCCACCCGAACTGTATACAAGGAGATCCCCATGGAGCTTGCCATGCCTCAGCGCAGCATGGCTCCCTCTGCCTACGGCGCTGGCCCTATGGTGCCCCGAAACCGATCGACCGGAGAACTAGTACAGATGAGGCCGCGCAAGGAAATCGACATGGACCTTGCGTATGGAAGCGTCCCCCCGGATCTGAAGGACCGCACCGATCTGGACCCGCAGTACTACGATGAGAAGCAGGCCATGGGTCTTGTTCACCGCGTTGAGGGTCTCTTAACCGAAGCTAAATGTATCCACCATTCGGCTACAACGACAATGGCCGAGCTCCAGAAGAACCCAGACCACGCGGCGGCCGTTGCGCTCTCGCTTGCTGAGTTGTCAAAGATGGTCAAGAAGACATCGCCCGCTTTTCTGGGTCTTCTCAAGAGTGGATCGCCAGCTGTCTTTTCTCTCTTATCGTCCCCGCAATTCTTGATTGGCACGAGTCTCGCTGCTGGTGTCACTGTTATCTGCTTCGGAGGATGGAAGATCTTCCAAAGAATGAAGGAGGAGAAGGCGGCGCGGGAGGCCTTGGCATATGAGGGCGTGCCTATGGACCGTCCTGCACCTCTGCGAACACAGAGCGAGTACGGTGTCGAGTATGGCCCAGGTGTCGATGAGGCCCTCATCCTTGATGACGACTTGAGTTCAATTGAGACCTGGAGACGAGGCATTGTGCCATATGGAGAAGATGAGAGTGAAGTCGACATGGAGCTTATTACACCCTTGGCCGACAGGGAGACAAGAAGCCGTTATGGCGGAGATGATTTTGACACAAAGTCCCGCCGAAGCACAAGAACAAGTAAAACACACGAGAGTTCACGAAGCCACAAGACACACCGAACAGACGACAGCCGCCGTAGCCATCGCAGCCACAGGAGTCGTCGTGATGATGATGACAGGAGTACACGACGTGAGGATTACGCAGAGAGCATCGCCGACAGTGAGCGCAGCCATCGCTCGTCAAGGAGTAAGCGTTCCGAGAGGATTGAGACGAGGTCAATCGACAGCCGAAGCAGCAGCCGACGAGACGACGAATCACAAGTCACTGTACGACCCAAGGTCAACCGCAACAACAGCAACATGCTCAAGGCCCTCTTCAAGAACAAGGAGAAGAAGGAGCGCTCACTTGTCATGGCATAACGATCTCGCGGGATTTAATACCCCCTCAGATTTACACATTTCTATCTCATTTTCTTTTTGCATATTACCCTGGCGCATTTTTAAAAGACCGGTGGATGCCAACATCTACGGTAGACGAGGCAAAGATTTACATTACATTTACGGATATTTTTTTCTCCTTCAAGTACAGAAAGATCATGGATGGGCCAAGAAGAATGCCCTTCCCACCAGCGATTTATTCCCTTGCGTTTTGTTGGTTATTTCTTTTCCTTTTATGAATACTATGAAAGATTGCTCTTGCACACGCTTGAGCGGAGGTGATTTATTGCATTACGCACGGAAGACAGATGACGGAGCTGTTTGCATTGGGTTGGGATTTGTTTGTACTTAGGTAGCCCTGAGGGGCAATGTATACCAACCAAGACATGAGAAGCTTATGCTTCTTATTTGGATTGTTAAATTGTGTGTGCTTGTCTCAAGATTGGGACGTTTGTCGTGACATTTTTGATGATATCAGGTTTTGGTGGGGGTTTGTAAGCGAGATGTGAAGTGTCTGTCACCATGCAGATTGACGAAGGATGCGTTGGCATCGCTAACATGCTTGCATTGCGTGACTTTTGCTTCGTCGTCATTGGTGTAGGGATTGCACATGACTGCCTGGCCTTTGCTTTGTGATATTGGCTTTGGTTTAGTCTAATCGTATTGACCACAGTGGTGAGCAAAGATGTCTGTTTGCCTCGATGCCATCCATTGCTTTCCGAGAAACCCTTCATAGCCGACAGTAAGTTTGGACCAAGCTAGCTTGCATAAAGTAATTATGTTTTGGCAACTGTGAGGATTGATGCGAAGCGTTTTTATGTTGCCATGCGGCTGCTTGTGTATGCATTGTTGCCTCAACAGTAATGCAGCTTGTTCATGCTTGCGAATCAATTGACACGAAGGAGGAATTTATAGGACGCATGCCTAAGCAAAAATGCAGGTTTGATAGTACAGCAGGAAAGTGGTGTCTTGTATTCGTGAAGTTTGTGATGATGATATGGGGGTTGTCGCTATCTTTGTCTTTGCTTCGCCCGAGGTGCCTATACGAGACATTTACTCAGCGATTGCCATCTTGTCTATCATTTTATTTGCGCAAGAAGGCAGATGAATGCCTTGAAGATGATGCGTTGTCAAAATACTGTCATCTCGTGAACAGAATGGTGAGTTTGGTTGTGTCTCTGTACAAGTACAAATACCCCCTTTCTTCCCTGAAACCTTTTCTTCTTCTTTACTTAACAACAACTTTATTATATATACTAAACCATAGTTTCATCGATGAAGCAACATAAGATCGACATACAAATACCGGAACAGTATCTTCTGGGAACCTCTCGGGCAGACCATACCGGTTTCTCAAGTCCGTGAACATAACAAGTAACATCCATCTCTGTGATGGTGGCAGCGTTGCTGCGAGAGATGACGGAGCCTCGCGGGCCTGAGACCCCGAATATGAAGATGATGGCCATGCCTCGGGATTTATATAAATAGCCCTTTGCAACAAGGTGTAGCTTCGGTATCAGTACGTTATCCCATACCTTGCCTTCATGAGTACACATACTGACATTGGAGCCTCAATCAAGGGGTTGTCGAACGGAGCATAGCCATCTACATCGGCCGGCGACTAAACCGTGACCATACAAGATGGTTGGAATCTCCTTTCGAGACTCATGCTGTATATATACAATTCACCAACCTGCCAGATGAAATTAGAGCAACTCCAACAGATGCCGAACCTCAGACTGATATAAAGATCAGAAAGCTGGGAGAATCTGGAGCCAATGCCACTTCATCCTTCAGTCATTCACCATGCGGACCCAGTTGAGGATGCAATCAGTGGTGTCAGCCACTTCTGACGCTTCGCCATGCAGCTCCTTCTCTGCTCAGCAAATGCAGAACAGTCGATCTAGATCCTAAGGAGGACCCAGAAAATGCAGCTGATAATCCCCTTTCAGAAGTACTGATAAAAGGCTGGGGCTTACACCATCTGTGGCAGAACACGTTCATAAGAATGTCGCGGAGCGGGATGCACTGATGCATCGGCATTGTCACCCCATCTATGGATATCAAGAAGTGGGAATGCGGGGAAGTACGGATGCTATACACAGCCGTCATCACCAGCAACTGCGGAACCGGCAAGACTATCATCATGCCATAGAGATCTCGGTCTCATTGGCCACGAGTTCATCCCCGAGAATGCGAGCTGTCGGAAACTGAATACGATGATGAAATGAAATAACTCCTAGAACAGAGGAGCTACAGATCCGTGGGCAACTGATGAGTCAAGGGACCAGTTCCCAAACCAACTCGAAGCTTATATGACGCTTAACGGCTTTACTGTCACTTATAAATTGGGCAAAGTATCCAAAGTATTCTATCCCGACGAACAGGATCGAGCGAGAAGATGTATGCATTTATGCAAAAACACTCAAAGCACGAACTTGCACAACCTAGCCACTGTTGGTCAAACTAAGATATATTATATATGGCTGTGGTGACAGACTCTGCTGCGATTAAAAATGGCCGCTTCTGGTGATGGCTTCCGCGGATGCTCAGAGCTGAGATCTCATGAAGCCTTCTACTGTACCTAATACTCGGACATCCATCAGCAAGCGCAACCCTCGAATGTATAAGAATATATTAAACTAGCCAGTCAGATTTCATCAATTATCTATGCTACTATCCTCCTTGGCTTGGCGAGCTTGGGGTGGTCAAAGAGGGCTCGAATGCAAGAGCACGAGAAAGCAAAGCTCAAAGGGGATTCAAAAGCATTGGACGCCAACTCACATTCACGTTCCAACCAATCGGGCAACCATTTCTATGCGACTATAAGTCGAGATAACCTTCAACATCAGGTTCCTCTTCTCTACGCAACCTCCACCCCTGTCGAATGATATGGGAGGCAGGCGCAAGTCTTGCCACAAGGGTCTCCCATGACACCGGCGAATTGAACCTCTGAAGCGACAATGCCCAGGCGATTGATCAAGCCCTTCTGGATTGAACTCCTACTTCTTCGGAATGGAGGAAGCGTCATCACATCATCTGCCTCGTGATGTCAGAAAGGGGAAATCGAGCAGAAGAACCTGCGCCAGTGAGGGCTGAGGTTCCACCACAGTCGTGAGAGATCAGCTATATCTATAACCAATACAACATTTCATTCATGTATAAACATTCGCGGCCCTGGAACATCCAGACATTCAATGGTTGTGTCTCAACTTTGTCAGGTAGGCCATCCATTCTGCCTCTTCTTATTCATCCTAACAATCCTAACCAGTTTAAAAGGGAGTTTTCCACAAAGACTGGATGCGCATATACATATACCTTGACAGCTATAAAGTCGCTGAGATAGGAAGAATGCCTTATCTAAAGACACTACACATGCGATCAACAAGTGGTCTAGCTACGCCGGCAGCGACGCCGAGATCCCAGAAGCCTCTTTACGTCTACCTGTAAAGTATCACCGAGATCGCCATGCAGTACCGCCATTGAAGAGCTCACCGGCCTTGAACTAGAGGACATCGAACAGCTGGACGACCCACAGAGAACGAAGACTTGAGCAACCTTCATACAAGACTTCAAGGCCTCTCAAACTTCGGGAAGCTGACTCTTGTGTAGACAAGTTTGACAACGCATCAGATCCCATGCCCAAAGGGTGACTTACAAGGCTTATATACGGTCCTATCCTCTCCTATATAACACACAAGCAACAAAAACGTCATTTCTCCACCTGGAGAGAAGATTGATACATTTTATTATTGCCATCACGCAAGGAGGCTGAGGGATGTTCCTCGCCGACCCTCGTCTCAAGGATACTGGCTTTGTCTGAGTATAATGTCCTATATCTTGGTCTCTACTAGTCTTCTCATTACGATGGGTTCTATAGTAAAGACCCTCCGAGTCCTTTTTATGTCCGCATCCAAGTTCTATTGCGTTGCATAGATCGCACTTACTCAAGTCGCTGGCGAAGTCACCCATCATGGCGGCTATTCAAGTTCGAGACCAATTCCGTCCTTACTAGCCTACATAAGGAGGCATCCGCAGATGGCGGTAACAAACGCCCTTATATCTCTCGACTTGAGAAAGAAAACAAGTCAAGAATCGCTGCACAAAGCCTATGGCTAAGTCTAAGGCCAACCTTGGAACCTCCCCCATAAACAAGATTGGGTTGCGCCGGTAATAAATGATCCATTTATGTTGGTCTTCACTTTTCACTACCCAATTTGCATCTCTCCGACCGCGGTGCGAGACATCATTCATTAACTATATAACCTTGACCTCGTGGGCCACGGGTTCGTTCCAGAGGACGGCAACTTCATCGAAGAAGAACTATCAACAACCGAACACAATGATGTACTGAAAGAACTGCTCGAATCAGGGGGCCACAGGGAATCCTCGAAAGAGTGCACAAATAGTCCAATAGCAACAAACGCTGTTATTAAGAAGCACAGTCTCACAGATGAAGGCCGGCAATTCATACTTACGCGCTTCCATCAGCCAAGATGGTGATGACCGGTCAGATGAGTAGAGAAAAGGGAGGCAGACACCAGGCTTACCTCCACTTTCCATCTCCGACTATCCGGTGGGATTATCTGGCAGCGGAACTTCGTACCTACTATATATACAAGACGACAGATGAGATCAAATCGACATATCACCCACTTTCAAGAGACCCCGACTCAGGCCTTCTTATTTAATTGGGGAATAGAAGAGATTCGCAGAAGGGACTTGTTCAGCGCGAGATTTACCGCGTAAAGCAGCACCTATGTCTAAAAGGCCTTGTATGGGATCCAAAGAATAACAACGATCTATACTAGGTACTATATAACTGCCTTCGAGGACAAATGAACAACCCCATGAACTGCCATCGTGAAGTACTGCAACGTGATCGCAGAGACTGGCAACGGCCACAGCCAAGGCCAAGGCCAAACTCACATCGAACGAACATACCAGTACGAGTTCGACCGCCATGTCCTCGCGGCCGACTGACTGTATTGCTATGCGTGAGGCTGATATACGCGCCGCGAAGTAAATGTGCTCCATTCATGACCTTCTGAAGCGGACAGTCTGGTCTTTCGTTGACCAGCCCATTTATGGTCCCCACTGGCAGCCTTTGTGCATTTCTGGCAACTGGAGAGTATATAAATATCCCACAAAGACTTTTCAATGCATTTAATGTTATTGAAGGCATGGGAATATTGTCGGCTGCTCCCTTGCATCCTGAACATACCTTATACGACAACATCAAAAAGTCCAGTCCATAGCATATTCCCCCACGATTTCTGACCTCATAAACCCCCTTTAATATGTCTCGCTATATATAAGATAGGGATATTTTATTGTGCAGGGCTCAAAAGTACATTATATATACCTTGTTTTGGTTGCAACCCGAATACTTGCATAGGAGAGATCGGGAAGACAACTACCGGGGCTGCAGAAGCTCTAGCGATACAGGCCCAGCTCCGCTAGAGTTAGGCATTTGGAAAACTTCCAGTACCTTATGTCAGATATGCTTCGACAGCGCCGGCTTGACTCTTGTCGCGGCCGCCTCGTTCGTGTGCCAGTAACCTCCTATCCCTACAGAACGCCGACTCATACAACAAAGGAAGGCTGGTCTGGCAATTCTCCACGCACATGATCATCATCGACGATATACGAAAGGCGAATCGGATCTGCACACGAAGTAGCAATCAACAGCAGCGGCACAATGGATCTCAAAAACGGAATAGAACCCAACGACCCCAAAAGGTGAGGGGGTTACCGCATATATCCCACAGAGCAGAACAAACTATTACAGAAAATCTGGCCAGCTTCATAAGGTCCTCTGTCACGACGAGAATTTACTGTATATCAAGAACGAATCGATAGATATGTCACATCTCGTCGATCAAAAGACTCAATGACTGTGTTCAAGCCTTTTAACTGACGAAAACTGCAAGGAGCCCCCTGCCATATGTTTGCAAATGACACAGAAGATAGCCAGTTATCTCCGAGTTGAGCCGCAACATCACTATCCACGAGACTCACCTGGCACTCACATCTCCCAAGTGTGGGTATTGTGATGGCTATACTCAAATTCCTTCTGGCCAACACTCGAAGTGACCTGGGTTGTCAGTCCTCACTTCTTGCTGGAAAGTCGATCTCTATACCCCAAGCGTGAGCAACCCCAGCCTCATTTGGAGAAAACCGGGATCAAATCGGCCACCTTCGTGGAGAAAGGCACCGTGTACACCATTTTCTCTCTCGGAGGAGCTCAGGAGAAGATGAGAAGACAGGTACCGGTCGTATGAAAGCTTCCAATGATCGACATAAGCCGTTAGTTGATAGACCTGCTATCATCCTATGTCCCAAAGCGCCCAAAGGAGATAAGCTTATCCTCAGCCCAAAGATGGCAAAGGAGTACGTTGAGGTCGGACTGATTGTCGGAGATGTCCCTGAGAAATACTCGAACAAAGGTACCAAGGGTACCCTGGCCATGAGTACTAGAGCGAGTCTGAGATCCCCGAGATCACCAAAGCCCCGGGTCTCAACATCAAGACTCTGGCCAAGGCCCCCAACTCTGGCATGCGCCAGTACGTAATTCAGCCTCATATCTGAGCGGTAATGTATAAACAATACATCCCTATATTTCCTTTATTATCAGTATCGGTTTTCGGTCGGATAAAAGTGCCCAAGGATATGAACGGCGTGACGATTTCCACACCCTCGAGTCACCACCGCCATTGTCCAGAAAGCACATGGCTTGCCAGGCATATTGGATTCCACAATAGCCACATCCGCGGTGATGATCAAGACAAACACGATGGGCAAGAACGTGAAGCGGAGCAGAATGTGTACATGTTCTTCAGAATCTCTCTGATGATAGCTTGACCTCTGGCTGGTTGTTCAAATCGGTGGCATTGATCAACATAACTGTCATCAAAATGTATCTGTGGTATACATCAAATACTCAACAAGCAAGACACGGAACTCATCCTATCCCAGAATGGTATGCACACAAGAGAAGTCTTCGCCCTCTTTACAACGCGTAGAGATTCTCAGGTACACTCCTTCCGAGTGAGTGACGACTCTGCTGCCATCGAGGAAAACCTCGCCGGCGATTACCATGATCTTCTCAAAGACTCTAAATCCAAAAACTAAGGCAATAAAGTCTGCATCACCAGAGATGCTGATGCCATCATCGACGACAAAGACCTCACCACAGACGTCGAAACCCACTACAGAGACCAAGACATCTCCGGCGATGTCGGCATTCCCACAAGTGCTAGGGTTAGGTCCTACACCAAGTCTTCTGGTGTCATATATATACCTCCTGGGGTCAGACCGAGTTTCTGTCATCCCAAACAGAGGCCGGCAGTGCATATCAGTATCCAGCTCGCAAGATGATCCTCGAGTTCGCTGTAGCCACCGACAACGCCAGGGTCTTGCCCGAGTGCAAGTTGATGTCGAAGCCAGGTGCGAAGGCATCGGTGTGTATGGATTTGTTGCTGCCAATTCGACTGGTGTCCCGCAGTTTCCACGACACCATTGACGCCATCTTTCCATATGCAGGAGATGTGGTGTCGATAGAGGATACTAATGTATTCCACCTCGGCGAGAGGTGGACTTCGAAAATCCTATTTGACCCCAAGCGAGACATACTCAGAATCTCGAACAACAGGGTCCCTTAACTGAAGCCCCGTGGCGAGGTTGGGGCCCCATCTAGGTCACCAGTGAGACACCTCATGCTGGGTCCTTTGTACTCACCACCAGGCTCAGTGCCTAGGAACAGTGGCGGACACCCGAACCCAGGTATTCGGAGATATTTCGAAGAAGGCCTGGGTCTTGATGACCGCTTACCTTATTATGCTTCTAAGGCGGATACCAAATACCAAGCAAGTGTCAACGAGACAGCCCTTAAGTGACGAGTAAGCAACAGCGATTGGATGAAGAAGTTCCGAGAGCAGAAGAAGAAGAAGGACGGCAGAGGTATCAACTTGCTGAATAATGATCAGACTCCCAGATCCAGACGACCTACCGAGAGGTCGGGTGCTGCGAAGAGATGAAGAAGATGGTATTGGTTTACCGGGAGGAATGATGTACTCAGATTGTCCCTGTGCCGCCTACAACGTCACGACTCTTCACTAAGCTGCGTCTACCTCTTATGAAAATAAAGTTGGTATTCTTGCTAATACCCGCGCCCTCCAGATCGCCCAGCATGAAGGAGTCACGATCAACTCCCACTACCGAACGGCCGAGCAAGCCCGTATCGTACACAACCTCAACGACCCCGAGGGCAAGTCCCAGATCTTCATCGCCAATACCGGGATTCTCAACTCCAGTGTCAACCTAGACACGTCTTGGGTTAGTGTTAGGGTTGAGACACGTCCAACCATGAAAAACCCTATGGCTACTCCAACGGTTCATACTGCACACACTACGCTAATCGCCGAACGATCTTGAGCCTGATGAGATGTCGGAGCTGTCTCTCCAAGGGAATCCAATATTTACGATCAACCAGGAAAGCAAGAGAACATCAGCTCAAAGGATGTTGCTGCCCCTTTTTGCCGTAGCCAGCTTCCCTGATACACACACACACCTTGACCTCTGATTATTGACACATCTGTCAGGCTCACGTTACCATTGGCGACACTCACGACACTCTCACCTCTGATAAGTGTGGGTTCTGTGATGAGGCTTTTGATAGCAGACAGCTCAATCCCAGTTGGGCAGCTGGGTTGAGCTCCCATAGTGCTGCTGAGCATGGCATCTGGGCACGCAGATCACAAGGGATGAGCGACCAATGACCCCTTAGTTCCGGTTTATGGCAGTCTCGAAGTCGGAGACAGCAAAGGGGCAGTAGAGCCGTGATATCTCAGGCAGATGTGAGGCACTTCGGTCACTGGTCGGGCCAACAAGTAGTGTAGCCTTTCACAGACAGTCCTTCAAACAGCCACAAGATGAGAACGCGCCATCTTAGTGCTTATAATAGAGAATGCGATGGACAAAACGTGTTGATGACGAGAGAGGAGAGGGTGTCAGAGTCTGAGTGTCTTGTCACTGCGGCGATCATCGGTGCCAATCTGACGGAATCTGGGTAAGGAAGCGCCAGTGGCCAGAGAGGACGGGAATAAATATGATGTGAGCAAGGCCTTATCGCGGAACTGATGTAAGACAGGAATGTATTACACGGGGGGATAAATAGAATGGAACAGAAGGACACAGTGTTGGATAGAAATACAAATAATTAGTTACGCATCAAAGCCAGCCAAGACCTGGATGTGACCATAACAAGGATACTCACTCCCGATGCGACGGCTCAGTGCATGCACCCTTATCCCAGTCTGGGTGACTAGGCCGGCCAGCTCCCGTGCGTCCCGCCCCCGATATCGCCAACAGCCGGACCCATGTCAAGCCGCAGCCGGGCTGAAAGACGCTCAGGATCAGGATCAGGATCAGGGGTGGCCTAAAATATCGGTGAGCCAGCCCAATGTCTCTCTGTTGCTTTGTATCTGTCTGTCTCTGAGACGCGCACACGTATACAGTACAGGTCGTACAGGTCGTACAGGTCACCTGGTTACCTAGCCTTATGTTATGTTGGGGGGCAGAAGCTTGTCATGTCTTATCTTGCTCCTTTTTTCTTACTTATATTTCTTCTCTCTATTAATTGATTGATCTTTTTTGTCTGAAGACCTTTTTACTGTCTACTGTTTTGAGCGTTGTGATCATGTTTGACTCTTCGATGAATGGTGGTGGTTGTACGGGATGTGCAAAGATATTGGAGTATGAGAAGAGACTGGCCGTGGAGTTGCTGGTCAATTCTGACGATGGTAAGTGTTGCTCTCATATCGTTGACACTTGAGATGAATGGGGCCATGTCCCTTCTTTTCCAGTGTTATTCTTGATCGCTGGTCAATTGTCGAGCACATACTCAAAGTCGAGTGACTTGGACCATTCAACATCTACCCAAGTATATTGTCCTATCCTCAGGACTCTCATCACGTCTTGAGCAAGTCTTCAGGCGTCTTCTCACTTACAATCAACAATATTATTCCCTCTGACGGTCTAGTGCCGATCTATCGCGCGATCTACCAGAGATCGTGTGCTACTGATC